>NW_027040171.1:0-7175 GCF_034236695.1 Oncorhynchus nerka
CATGTAGTCATGGCTCTATGTAGTACTGTGGAATAGAGTTCCATGTAGTCATGGCTCTATGTAGTACTGTGGAATAGAGTTCCATGTAGTCATGGCTCTATGTAGTACTGTGGAATAGAGTTCCATGTAGTCATGGCTCTATGTAGTACTGTGGAATAGAGTTCCATGTAGTCATGGCTCTATGTAGTACTGTGGAATAGAGTTCCATGTAGTCATGGCTCTATGTAGTACTGTGGAATAGAGTTCCATGTAGTCATGGCTCTATGTAGTACTGTGGAATAGAGTTCCATGTAGTCATGGCTCTATGTAGTACTGTGGAATAGAGTTCCATGTAGTCATGGCTCTATGTAGTACTGTGGAATAGAGTTCCATGTAGTCATGGCTCTATGTAGTACTGTGGAATAGAGTTCCATGTAGTCATGGCTCTATGTAGTACTGTGGAATAGAGTTCCATGTAGTCATGGCTCTATGTAGTACTGTGGAATAGAGTTCCATGTAGTCATGGCTCTATGTAGTACTGTGGAATAGAGTTCCATGTAGTCATGGCTCTATGTAGTACTGTGGAATAGAGTTCCATGTAGTCATGGCTCTATGTAGTACTGTGGAATAGAGTTCCATGTAGTCATGGCTCTGTGTAGTACTGTGGAATAGAGTTCCATGTAGTCATGGCTCTATGTAGTACTGTGGAATAGAGTTCCATGTAGTCATGGCTCTATGTAGTACTGTGGAATAGAGTTCCATGTAGTCATGGCTCTGTGTAGTACTGTGGAATAGAGTTCCATGTAGTCATGGCTCTATGTAGTACTGTGGAATAGAGTTCCATGTAGTCATGGCTCTATGTAGTACTGTGGAATAGAGTTCCATGTAGTCATGGCTCTGTGTAGTACTGTGGAATAGAGTTCCATGTAGTCATGGCTCTGTGTAGTACTGTGGAATAGAGTTCCATGTAGTCATGGCTCTATGTAGTACTGTGGAATAGAGTTCCATGTAGTCATGGCTCTATGTAGTACTGTGGAATAGAGTTCCATGTAGTCATGGCTCTATGTAGTACTGTGGAATAGAGTTCCATGTAGTCATGGCTCTATGTAGTACTGTGGAATAGAGTTCCATGTAGTCATGGCTCTATGTAGTACTGTGGAATAGAGTTCCATGTAGTCATGGCTCTATGTAGTACTGTGGAATAGAGTTCCATGTAGTCATGGCTCTATGTAGTACTGTGGAATAGAGTTCCATGTAGTCATGGCTCTATGTAGTACTGTGGAATAGGAGTTCCACGTAGTCATGGCTCTATGTAGTACTGTGGAATAGAGTTCCACGTAGTCATGGCTCTATGTAGTACTGTGGAATAGAGTTCCATGTAGTCATGGCTCTATGTAGTACTGTGGAATAGAGTTCCACGTAGTCATGGCTCTATGTAGTACTGTGGAATAGAGTTCCACGTAGTCATGGCTCTATGTAGTACTGTGGAATAGAGTTCCATGTAGTCATGGCTCTATGTAGTACTGTGGAATAGAGTTCCATGTAGTCATGGCTCATGTAGTACTGTGGAATAGAGGTTCCATGTAGTCATGGCTCTATGTAGTACTGTGGAATAGAGTTCCATGTAGTCATGGCTCTATGTAGTACTGTGTGGAATAGAGTTCCATGTAGTCATGGCTCTATGTAGTACTGTGGAATAGAGTTCCATGTAGTCATGTCTCTATGTAGTACTGTGGAATAGAGTTCCATGTAGTCATGGCTCTGTGTAGTACTGTGGAAGGAGTTCCATGTAGTCATGGCTCTATGTAGTAATGTGGAATAGAGTTCCACGTAGTCATGGCTCTATGTAGTACTGTGGAATAGAGTTCCATGTAGTCATGGCTCTGTGTAGTACTGTGGAATAGAGTTCCATGTAGTCATGGCTCTGTGTAGTACTGTGGAATAGAGTTCCATGTAGTCATGGCTCTATGTAGTACTGTGGAATAGAGTTCCATGTAGTCATGGCTCTGTGTAGTACTGTGAAATAGAGTTCCATGTAGTCATGGCTCTATGTGTAGTAATGTGGAATAGAGTTCCATGTAGTCATGGCTCTATGTAGTACTGTGGAATAGAGTTCCATGTAGTCATGGCTCTATGTAGTACTGTGGAATAGAGTTCCATGTAGTCATGGCTCTATGTAGTACTGTGGACAGGAGTTCCATGTAGTCATGGCTCTATGTAGTACTGTGGAACAGAGTTCCATGTAGTCATGGCTCCTATGTAGTAACCATGTGAACAGAGTTCCATGTAGTCATGCTCTCTGTAGTACTGTGGAATAGAGTTCCACGTAGTCATGTCTCTCTGTGGAATAGAGTTCCATGTAGTCATGGCTCTGTGGAATAGAGTTCCATGTAGTCATGGCTCTGTGGAATAGAGTTCCATGTAGTCATGGCTCTGTGGAATAGAGTTCCATGTAGTCATGGCTCTGTGGAATAGAGTTCCATGTAGTCATGGCTCTGTGGAATAGAGTTCCATGTAGTCATGGCTCTATGTAGTACTGTGGAATAGAGTTCCATGTAGTCATGGCTCTGTGGAATAGAGTTCCATGTAGTCATGGCTCTGTGGAATAGAGTTCCATGTAGTCATGGCTCTGTGGAATAGAGTTCCATGTAGTCATGGCTCTGTGGAATAGAGTTCCATGTAGTCATGGCTCTGTGGAGTACTGTGCCCCTCCCATAGTCTGTTCTGGACTTGGGGACTGTGAAGATTCATTCAAAACAACCATATCCTTGTTTTACCTTTATTTAACTAGGCAAGTCAGTTAAGAACAAATTATTTTCAATGACGGCCTAGGAACTGCCTGTTCAGGGGCAGAATGACAGATTTGTACCTTGTTAGCTAGGGGGTTTGAACTTGCAACCTTCCGGTTTCTAGTCCAACGCTCTAACCACTAGGCTACCCTGCCGCCCCTCCACTCTAACCACTAGGCTACCCTGCCGCCCCTCCACTCTAACCACTAGGCTACCCTGCCGCCCCTCCACTCTAACCACTAGACTACCCTGCCGCCCCTACACTCTAACCACTAGGCTACCCTCGCCCCTCACACTCTAACCACTAGACTACCCTGCCGCCTCCACTCTAACCACTAGACTACCCTGCCCTCCACTCTAACCACCAGGCTGCCCCTGCCGCCCTCCACTCTAACCACTAGGCTACCCTGCCGCCCCTCCACCTAACCACTAGACTACCCTGCCGCCTCTACACTCTAACCACTAGGCTACCCTGCCGCCTCCTCCCCTCTAACCACGGCTGCCAGGGCTACCCTGACCACCAGGCTACCCTGCCGCCTCCACTCTAACCACTAGGCCACCTGCCGCCATACTCAAACCACTAGGCTACCCTGCCGAGCCCATGAGCCCGTTTTTCCAAAGAAAACTCGAATTAAAAGACGATAGTGCCGATATACCTTACATAGCCTTCCACATATTACCAAGTGCAGAAAAACGTACAACAAAACTGATTTAAGATGTCTTTGGTACATTGGTATGGCCTATACTCCAAAAATAAACACATTTGAGCAATCTGACTTTTATTATGCATAGTGGACTGGCTATGCTCAGTGGTGTAAAGTACTTAAAGTAAAAATAGTATCTGTATTTATTTTATGTTTTTTGACAACTTTTAATTTTACTCCACCACATTCCTATATAAAAGAATGTAGTTTTTACTCCTTACATTTCCCCTGACACCCAAAAGTACATTTTGAATGATAACCAGGACAAAGAATAAATAATAATAATAATTAAATAAGAAAATTGTGTCGTTTTCTTTAATATAAGGAAGTGTATTTTCAGATACTTAGTATTTTACTAGTTTGGTGGGTCATTTTTTTTAAAGTATATTTGAATTTGACTCAAGTACGAGTAAAGTTTTACTCGAGCGGGCAGACTCGCTGTCAACTGTTTAGGGAAATATGTTTTGTTTGCGAAAAACATCTTACTATCGATGTTACCGTACAGATTTCACTTGGTTTCCCAAGTTAAGCACCGGGTAGCTGACTGAAGGTGGGAGAGCCCGTGGTATACAGAGTTTGGGTAGCTGACTGGAGGTCGGAGAGCCCGTGGTATACAGAGTTTGGGTAGCTGACTGGAGGTCGGAGAGCCCGGGTATACAGAGTTTGGGTAGCTGACTGGAGTGTGGAGAGCCCGTGGTATACAGAGTTTGGGTAGTATACCCATTGGTATACAGAGTTTGGGTAGCTGACTGGAGGTGGGAGAGCCCATGGTATACCCATGGTATACAGAGTTTGGGTAGCTGACTGGAGGTTGGAGAGCCCATGGTATACAGAGTTTGGGTAGCTGACTGGAGGTTGGAGAGCCCGTGGTATACAGAGTTTGGGTAGCTGACTGGAGGTTGGAGAGCCCGTGGTATACAGAGTTTGGGTAGCTGACTGAGGTGGAGAGCCCGCGGTATACAGAGTTTGGGTAGCTGACTGGAGGTGGGAGAGCCCGCGGTATACAGAGTTTGGGTAGCTGACTGGAGGTGGGAGAGCCCGTGGTATACAGAGTTTGTAGCTGACTGGAGGTTGGGAGAGCCAGTGGTAGACAGAGTTTGGGTAGCTGACTGGAGGTGGGAGAGCCTGGTATACAGAGTTTGGGTAGCTGACTGGGAGGTGGAGAGCCTCACGTATACAGAGTTTGGGTAGCTGCCTGGAGGTGGGAGAGCCCAAGGTATACAGAGTTTGGGTAGCTGACTGAGGTCGGAGAGCCCGTGGTATACAGAGTTTGGGTAGCTGACTGGAGGTGGGAGAGCCCGTGGTATACAGAGTTTGGGTAGCTGACTGGAGGTGGGAGAGCCCGTGGTATACAGAGTTTGGGTAGCTGACTGGAGGTGGGAGAGCCCGTGGTATACAGAGTTTGGGTAGCTGACTGGAGGTCGGAGAGCCCGTGGTATACAGAGTTTGGGTAGCTGACTGGAGGTGGGAGAGCCCGTGGTATACAGAGTTTGGGTAGCTGACTGGAGGTTGGAGAGCCCGTGGTATACAGAGTTTGGGTAGCTGACTGGAGGTGGGAGAGCCCGTGGTATACAGAGTTTGGGTAGCTGACTGGAGGTGGGAGAGCCCGTGGTATACAGAGTTTGGGTAGCTGACTGGAGGTGGGAGAGCCCGTGGTATACAGAGTTTGGGTAGCTGACTGGAGGTGGGAGAGCCCGTGGTATACAGAGTTTGGGTAGCTGACTGGAGGTGGGAGAGCCCGTGGTATACAGAGTTTGGGTAGCTGACTGGAGGTGGGAGAGCCCGTGGTATACAGAGTTTGGGTAGCTGACTGGAGGTGGGAGAGCCCGTGGTATACAGAGTTTGGGTAGCTGACTAAATATATATTTATATCTCAAAGCACATGCTCTGTTTCTAAAACCAAAGTAGCCTTCGAAATGGACGGGCGGGAATGCACACAGCCTCCATTCACTATTCCAGTGTCTACAGATGACATGTCTTAGCCCCTGCAGCTGTTCCAGTGTCTACAGATGACATGTCTTAGCCCCTGCAGCTGTTCCAGTGTCTACAGATGACATGTCTTAGCCCCTGCAGCTGTTCCAGTGTCTACAGATGACATGTCTTAGCCCCTGGCAGCTGTTCCAGGTGTCTACAGATGACATGTCTTAGCCCCTGCAGCTGTTCCAGTGTCTACAGATGACATGTCTTAGCCCCTGCAGCTGTTCCAGTGTCTACAGATGACATGTCTTAGCCCCTGCAGCTGTTCCAGTGTCTACAGATGACATGTCTTAGCCCCTGCAGCTGTTCCAGTGTCTACAGATTGCATGTCTTAGCCCCTGCAGCTGTTCCAGTGTCTACAGATGACATGTCTTAGCCCCTGCAGCTGTTCCAGTGTCTACAGATGACATGTCTTAGCCCCTGCAGCTGTTCCAGTGTCTACAGATGACATGTCTTAGCCCCTGCAGCTGTTCCAGTGTCTACAGATGACATGTCTTAGCCCCTGCAGCTGTTCCAGTGTCTACAGATGACATGTCTTAGCCCCTGCAGCTGTTCCAGTGTCTACAGATGACATGTCTTAGCCCCTGCAGCTGTTCCAGTGTCTACAGATGACATGTCTTAGCCTCTGCAGCTGTTCCAGTGTCTACAGATGACATGTCTTAGCCCCTGCAGCTGTTCCAGTGTCTACAGATGACATGTCTTAGCCCCTGCAGCTGTTCCAGTGTCTACAGATGACATGTCTTAGCCCCTGCAGCTGTTCCAGTGTCTACAGATGACATGTCTTAGCCCCTGCAGCTGTTCCAGTGTCTACAGATGACATGTCTTAGCCCCTGCAGCTGTTCCAGTGTCTACAGATGACATGTCTTAGCCCCTGCAGCTGTTCCAGTGTCTACAGATGACATGTCTTAGCCCCTGCAGCTGTTCCAGTGTCTACAGATGACATGTCTTAGCCCCTGCAGCTGTTCCAGTGTCTACAGATGACATGTCTTAGCCCCTGCAGCTGTTCCAGTGTCTACAGATGACATGTCTTAGCCCCTGCAGCTGTTCCAGTGTCTACAGATGACATGTCTTAGCCCCTGCAGCTGTTCCAGTGTCTACAGATGACATGTCTTAGCCCCTGCAGCTGTTCCAGTGTCTACAGATGACATGTCTTAGCCTCTGCAGCTGTTCCAGTGTCTACAGATGACATGTCTTAGCCTCTGCAGCTGTTCCACATTACGTAGTGGGCCATTCTAAATCTAAACTCACTATACATATTAGTAAAGACCAGATTAAATTCACTGTCTGTCTGTCGGGTGAAAATATGAAAACTCGATGAGAGAACAGCTGCAAGCTTTTTTTTCTTTTTCTACTTTCTTAAATGATCAAACGCCTATATTTGCACCATGCAGCCCATTAGTATGTTGTGATTCCTAAGGTTTGTATCATTCACAACTAAAGTTGTCAAATAACTCTTCACTTTTATGCTCAACACAGCCTCTTCATATGCACACTCGCTCCACAATGGGGAATAAGATCATTTCTGTTTTATCCAGTTAAATTAAATTCTTCTTACTATAAAATAATGTCACAGGATTGTTAAGGTAAATGTTGTCATTTAAATGATTAAGTCTACAGCCCGATATCATGGAACATAGTCAGATAACATACAGTATCTAGTCTGATAAATGAACCAGTCTATAGCCAGATAACATACAGTATCTAGTCTGATAAATGAACTAGTCTA
>NW_027040171.1:7675-35189 GCF_034236695.1 Oncorhynchus nerka
TCTCCTCTAGCTCTCCTCTCTCACCTCTAGCTCTCACTCTCTCCTCTAGCTCTCCTCTCTCCTCTGGCTCTCCTCTCTCCTCTCTCCTCTCTCCTCTCTCCTCTCTCTCCTCTAGCTCTCCTCTCTCCTCTCTCCTCTCTCCTCTCTCCTCTCTCCTCTAGCTCCTCCTCTCTCCCTCCCCTAGCTCTCACTCCTCTCTCCTCTCTCCTCTAGCTCTCCTCTCCTCCTCTCCTCTCTCCTCTCTCCTCTCTCCTCTCTCCTCTCTCTCCTCTAGCTCTCCTCTCTCCTCTCTCCTCTCTCCTCTCTCCTCTCTCCTCTAGCTCTCCTCTCTCCTCTAGCTCTCCTCCTCTCTCCTCTCTCCTCTCTCCCCTCCTCTCTCTCTCTCCTCTAGCTTTGGCTCTCTCACTAGCTCTCCTCTCTCCTCTCTCCTCTCTCCTCTGGCTCTCCTCTCTCCTCTCCTCTCCCTCTCTCTCAGCTCTCCTCTCTCCTCTCTCTCTCTCCTTTAGCTCTCTCTCCTAGCTCTCCTCTCTCCTCCCTCTCTCTCTCTCTCTCCTCTAGCTCTCCTCTCTCTCTCTCTCTAGCTCTCTCTCTCCTCTAGCTCTCCTCTCCTCTCTCCTTTAGCTCTCCTCTCTCCCTCTCCTCTCTCACTCTCTCCCTCTAGCTCTCCTCTCCTCCCTCTCTCTCCTCTCGCTCTCTCTCTAGCTCTCCTCTCTCTCTCTCCTCTAGCTCTCCTCTCTCCTCTCTCCTCTAGCTCTCCTCTCTCCTCTAGCTCTCCTCTCTCCTCTAGCTCTCCTCTCTCCTCCAGCTCTCCTCTCTCCTCTAGCTCTCCTCTCTCCTCTAGCTCTCCTCTCTCCTCCAGCTCTCCTCTCTCCTCTCTCTCCTCTCTCCTCCAGCTCTCCTCTCTCCTCTCTCTCCTCTCTCCTCTAGCTCTCCTCTAGCTCTCCTCTCTCTCCTCTCTCCTCTAGCTCTCCTCTCTCCTCTAGCTCTCCTCTCTCCTCTAGCTCTCCTCTAGCTCTCCTCTCTCTCCTCTCTCCTCTAGCTCTCCTCTCTCCTCTAGCTCTCCTCTCTCCTCTAGCTCTCCTCTCTCCTCTAGCTCTCCTCTCTCCTTTAGCTCTCCTCTAGCTCTCCTCTCTCTCCTCTCTCCTCTAGCTCTCCTCTCTCCTCCAGCTCTCCTCTCTCCTCCAGCTCTCCTCTCTCCTTTAGCTCTCCTCTCTCCTTTAGCTCTCCTCTCTCCTTTAGCTCTCCTCTCTCCTCTAGCTCTCCTCTCTCCTTTAGCTCTCCTCTAGCTCTCCTCTCTCTCCTCTCTCCTCTAGCTCTCCTCTCTCCTCCAGCTCTCCTCTCTCCTTTAGCTCTCCTCTCTCCTTTGGCTCCCTCTCTCCTTTAGCTCTCCTCTCTCCCTCTAGCTCTCCTCTCTCCTCCAGCTCTCCTCTCTCCTCCAGCTCTCCTCTCTCCTTTAGCTCTCCTCTCTCTCCTCTAGCTCTCCTCTCTCTCCTTTAGCTCTCCTCTCTCTCCTTTAGCTCTCCTCTCTCTCCTCTCTCCTCTAGTTCTCCTCTCTCCTTTAGCTCTCCTCCAGCTCTCCTCTCTCCTCCAGCTCTCCTCTCTCCTTTAGCTCTCCTCTCTCTCCTTTAGCTCTCCTCTCTCTCCTTTAGCTCTCCTCTCTCTCCTTTAGCTCTCCTCTCTCTCCTTTAGCTCTCCTCTCTCTCCTTTAGCTCTCCTCTCTCTCCTCTCTCTCCTTTAGCTCTCCTCTCTCTCCTTTAGCTCTCCTCTCTTCTTTAGAACTCCTCTCTTCTTTAGCTCTCCTCTCTCCTCTAGCTCTCTCCTCTCTCTCCTTTAGCTCTCCTCTCTCTCCTTTAGCTCTCTCTCTCCTTTGCTCTCCCTCTCTCTCCTCTCTCCTCAGCTCTCCTCCAGCTCTCCTCTCTCTCCTTTAGCTCTCCTCTCTCTCCTCCAGCTCTCCTCTCTCTCCTTTAGCTCTCCTCTCTCTCCTTTAGCTCTCCTCTCTACTCTAGCTCTCCTCTCTCCTTTAGCTCTCCTCTCTCTCCTCCAGCTCTCCTCTCTCTCCTCCAGCTCTCCCCTCTCTCCTCCAGCTCTCCTCTCTCTCCCTCAGCTCTCACTCTAGCTCTCCTCTAGCTCTCCCCTCCCTCTAGCTCTCCTCTAGCTCTCCTCTCTCTTAGCTCTCCTCTCTCTCTCTCTCTCCTCTAGCTCTCCTCTCTCCTCTAGCTCTCCTCTCTCCTTTAGCTCTCCTCCAGCTCTCCTCTCTCCTCCAGCTCTCCTCTCTCCTCCAGCTCTCCTCTCTCCTTTAGCTCTCCTCTCTCCTTTAGCTCTCCTCTCTCCTCTAGCTCTCCTCTCTCCTCTAGCTCTCCTCTCTCCTCCAGCTCTCCTCTCTCCTCCAGCTCTCCTCTCTCTCCTTTAGCTCTCCTCTCTCTCCTTTAGCTCTCCTCTCTCCTCTAGCTCTCCTCTCTCCTTTAGCTCTCCTCTCTCTCCTCCAGCTCTCCTCTCTCTCCTCCAGCTCTCCTCTCTCTCCTCTAGCTCTCCTCTAGCTCTCCTCTAGCTCTCCTCTAGCTCTCCTCTAGCTCTCCTCTCTCTCCTCTCTCCTCTAGCTCTCCTCTCTCCTCTAGCTCTCCTCTCTCCTTTAGCTCTCCTCCAGCTCTCCTCTCTCCTCCAGCTCTCCTCTCTCCTCCAGCTCTCCTCTCTCCTTTAGCTCTCCTCTCTCCTTTAGCTCTCCTCTCTCCTCTAGCTCTCCTCTCTCCTCTAGCTCTCCTCTCTCCTCTAGCTCTCCTCTCTCCTCCAGCTCTCCTCTCTCCTCCAGCTCTCCTCTCTCCTCCAGCTCTCCTCTCTCCTCCAGCTCTCCTCTCTCCTCCAGCTCTCCTCTCTCTCCTCTAGCTCTCCTCTCTCTCCTTTAGCTCTCCTCTCTCTCCTTTAGCTCTCCTCTCTCTCCTCTCTCCTCTAGCTCTCCTCTCTCCTCTAGTTCTCCTCTCTCCTTTAGCTCTCCTCCAGCTCTCCTCTCTCCTCCAGCTCTCCTCTCTCCTCCAGCTCTCCTCTCTCCTTTAGCTCTCCTCTCTCTCCTTTAGCTCTCCTCTCTCTCCTTTAGCTCTCCTCTCTCTCCTCCAGCTCTCCTCTCTCTCATTTAGCTCTCCTCTCTCATTTAGCTCTCCTCTCTCCTCTAGCTCTCCTCTCTCCTCCAGCCTCCTCTCTCCTTTAGCTCTCCCTCTAGCTCTCCTCTCTCCTCCAGCTCTCTCTCTCTCCTTTAGCTCTCCCTCTCTCTCCTTTAGCTCTCCTCTCTCTCTCTCTTAGCTCTCCTCTCTCTCCTTTAGCTCTCTCTCTCTCCTTTAGCTCTCCTCTCTCTCCTCCAGCTCTCCTCTCTCTCCTCCAGCTCTCCTCTCTCTCCTCCAGCTCTCTCTCTCCTCCAGCTCTCCTCTCTCTCCTCCAGCTCTCCTCTCTCTCCTCCAGCTCTCCTCTCTCCTTTAGCTCTCCTCTCTCCTTTAGCTCTCCTCTCTCTCTCTCCTTTAGCTCTCCTCTCTCCTTTAGCTCTCCTCTCTCTCTCTCCTCTAGCTCTCCTCTCTCTCTCTCCTCTAGCTCTCCTCTCTCCTCCAGCTCTCCTCTCTCCTTTAGCTCTCTCCTCTCTCTCTCTAGCTCTCTCCTTTAGCTCTCCTCTCTCCTCTAGCTCTCCCTCTCTCCTCCAGCTCTCCTCTCTCCTTTAGCTCTCCTCTCTTCTTTAGCTCTCATCTCTCCTCTAGCTCTCCTCTCCTCTTTAGCTCTCCTCTCTCCTCCAGCTCTCCTCTCTCCTCCAGCTCTCCTCCAGCTCTCCCCTCTCCTCCAGCTCTCCCCTCTCCTTTAGCTCTCCTCTCTCCTTTAGCTCTCCTCTCTCCTTTAGCTCTCCTCTCTCCTCCAGCTCTCCTCTCTCCTCCAGCTCTCCTCTCTCCTCTAGCTCTCCTCTCTCCTTTAACTAAAATAATCAAGTTTCCAAACATCAGTCAGTAAAGTCAGCCCTTCCCAGTATGAATACATCTGTCAGCCCTTCCCAGTATGAATACATCTGTCAGCCCTTCCCAGTATGAATACATCTGTCAGCCCTTCCCAGTATGAATACACCTGTCAGCCCTTCCCAGTAGGAATACATCTGTCAGCCCTTCCCAGTACGAATACATCTGTCAGCCCTTCCCAGTACGAATACATCTGTCAGCCCTTCCCAGTGTGAATACATCTGTCAGCCCTTCCCAGTGTGAATACATCTGTCAGCCCTTCCCAGTGTGAATACATCTGTCAGCCCTTCCCAGTGTGAATACATCTGTCAGCCCTTCCCAGTGTGAATACATCTGTCAGCCCTTCCCAGTGTGAATACATCTGTCAGCCCTTCCCAGTACGAATACATCTGTCAGCCCTTCCCAGTACGAATACATCTGTCAGCCCTTCCCAGTACGAATACATCTGTCAGCCCTTCCAGCACGAACACATTTGTCAGCCCTTCCCAGTGCGAATACATCTGTCAGCCCTTCCCAGTGTGAATACATCTGTCAGCCCTTCCCAGTGTGAATACATCTGTCAGCCCTTCCCAGTGTGAATACATCTGTCAGCCCTTCCCAGTGTGAATACATCTGTCAGCCCTTCCCAGTGCGAATACATCTGTCAGCCCTTCCCAGTGCGAATACATCTGTCAGCCCTTCCCAGTGCGAATACATCTGTCAGCCCATCCCAGTGCGAATACATCTGTCAGACCTTCCCAGTACGAATACATCTGTCAGACCTTCCCAGTACGAATACATCTGTCAGACCTTCCCAGTACGAATACATCTGTCAGACCTTCCCAGTACGAATACATCTGTCAGACCTTCCCAGTACGAATACATCTGTCAGACCTTCCCAGTACGAATACATCTGTCAGCCCTTCCCAGTACGAATACATCTGTCAGCCCTTCCCAGTACGAATACATCTGTCAGCCCTTCCCAGTACGAATACATCTGTCAGCCCTTCCCAGTACGAATACATCTGTCAGCCCTTCCCAGTACGAATACATCTGTCAGCCCTTCCCAGTACGAATACATCTGTCAGCCCTTCCCAGTATGAATACATCTGTCAGTAAAGTCAACACTTCCCAGTATGAATGAGAATCTGATCCAGACCCAGTAATAGTTTTCTGAGTCATGTGATTCCAATCTGTCAGCCCTTCCCAGTATGAATGAGAATCTGATCCAGACCCAGTAATAGTTTTCTGAGCCATGTGATTCCAATCTGTCAGCCCTTCCCAGTATGAATGAGAATCTGATCTAGACCCAGTAATAGTTTTCTGAGCCATGTGATTCCAATCTGTCAGCCCTTCCCAGTATGAATGAGAATCTGATCTGTCAGCCCTTCCCAGTATGAATGAGAATCTGATCTAGACCTAGTAATAGGTTTCTGAGCCATGTGATTCCAAACCGCTCTATTTCGTGTACTGTTAGTAAACGGTCAGGGCAGTTTTCCCTACTGGGCCTGAGTAAGAGGTCTCCAGTGGTGGACCTTGGCTGTTGGCAGGGAAGATGAGAAACGAGAGGTGAAGATGCAGCCTGAGCCTGTCTCTGTCTGGCAGGTCTGGAAACTCTGCTCAGTATTATATGTTAGCCCATCAACTCATATCAGTCTCACTCTGAAACTGATTGTGCTTCAGAGTAATGATGGTGGATGGAGGGAGTGAAGGATCAATGAGGGAGGGAAGGAGTCCTCAGTGGAGTCATGATGGAGGGAGGGAAGGAGTCTTCAGTGGAGTCATGATGGAGGGAGGGAAGGAGTCTTCAGTGGAGTCATGAGGGAGGGAGGGAAGGAGTCCTCAGTGGAGTCATGATGGAGGGAGGGAAGGAGTCATGATGGAGGGAGGGAAGGAGTCCTCAGTGGAGTCGTGAGGGAGGGAAGGAGTCCTCAGTGGAGTCATGAGGGAGGGAAGGAGTCCTCAGTGGTGTGATGGAGGGAGGGAAGGAGTCATGATGGAGTCCTCGGTGGAGTCATGATGGATGGAGGGAGTCCTCAGTGGAGTCATGATGGAGGGAGGGAGTCCTCAGTGGAGTCATGATGGATGGAGGGAGGGAAGGAGTCCTCAGTGGAGTCGTGATGGAGGGAGGGAAGGAGTCCTCAGTGGAGTCATGATGGAGGGAGTCCTCAGTGAAGTAATGATGGAGGGAGTCCTCAGTGGAGTCATGATGGAGGAAGGGAGTCCTTAGTGGAGTAATGATGGAGGGAGGGAGGGAAGGAGTCCTCAGTGGATTCATGATGGAGGGAGGGAGTCCTAAGTGGAGTCATGATGGAGGGAGGGAGGGAGGGAGTCAGTGGAGTCATGATGGAGGGAGGGAGTCCTCAGTGGAGTCATGATGGAGGGAGGGAGTCCTCAGTGGAGTCATGATGGAGGGAGGGAGTCCTCAGTGGAGTCATGATGGAGGGAGTCCTGATGGAGGGAGTCCTCAGTGGAGTAATGATGGAGGGAGTGAGTCCTCAGTGGAGTCATGATGGAGGGAGGGAAGGAGTCCTCAGTGGAGTCATGATGGAGGGAGGGAAGGAGTCCTCAGTGGAGTCATGATGGAGGGAGGGAAGGAGTCCTCAGTGGAGTCGTGATGGAGGGAGGGAAGGAGTCCTCAGTGGAGTCGTGATGGAGGGAGGGAGGGAGTCCTCAGTGGAGTCATGATGGAGGGAGGGAGTCCTCAGTGGAGTCATGATGGAGGGAGTCCTGATGGAGGGAGTCCTTAGTGGAGTCCTGATAGAGGGAGTCCTCATTGGAGTAATGATGGAGGGAGTCCTCAGTGGAGTCATGATGGAGTGAGGGTCCTCAGTGGAGTCATGATGGAGGGAGTCCTGATGGAGGGAGTCCTTAGTGGAGTCCTGATGGAGGGAGTCCTTAGTGGAGTCCTGATGGAGGGAGTCCTTAGTGGAGTACTGATGGAGGGAGTCCTCAGTGGAGTCCTGATGGAGGGAGTCCTTAGTGGAGTCCTGATGGAGGGAGTCCTTAGTGGAGTCCTGATGGAGGGAGTCCTCAGTGTAGTCATGATGGAGGGAGTCCTGATGGAGGGAGTCCTTAGTGGAGTCCTGATGGAGGGAGTCCTTAGTGGAGTCCTGATGGAGGGAGTCCTTAGTGGAGTCCTGATGGAGGGAGTCCTTAGTGGAGTCCTGATGGAGGGAGTCCTCAGTGGAGTCCTGATGGAGGGAGTCCTCAGTGGAGTCCTGATGGAGGGAGTCCTCAGTGGAGTCATGATGGAGGGAGGGAAGGAGTCATGAGGGAGGGAAGGAGTCCTCAGTGGAGTCATGATGGAGGGAGGGAAGGAGTCCTCAGTGGAGTCATGATGGAGGGAGGGAAGGAGTCCTCAGTGGAGTCATAATGGAGGGAGTCCTCAGTGGAGTCATGATGGAGGGAGTCATGATGGAGGGAGGGAAGGAGTCCTCAGTGGAGTCATAATGGAGGGAGTCCTCAGTGGAGTCATGATGGAGGGAGTCATGATGGAGGGAGGGAGTCCTCAGTGGAGTCATGATGGAGGGAGTCCTGATGGAGGGAGTCCTTAATGGAGTCCTGATGGAGGGAGTCCTTAGTGGAGTCCTGATGGAGGGAGTCCTTAGTGGAGTCCTGATGGAGGGAGTCCTTAGTGGAGTCCTGATGGAGGGAGTCCTTAGTGGAGTCCTGATGGAGGGAGTCCTCAGTGGAGTCATGATGGAAGGAGTCCTCAGTGTATTCATGATGGAGGGAGGGAAGGAGTCCTCAGTGGAGTCATGATGGAGGGAGGGAAGGAGTCATGAGGGAGGGAAGGAGTCCTCAGTGGAGTCGTGATGGAGGGAGTCCTCAGTGGAGTCATGATGGAGGGACTGAAGGAGTCATGAGGGAGGGAAGGAGTCCTCACTGGAGTCGTGATGGAGGGAAGGAGGGAGTCCTCAGTGGAGTCATGATGGATGGAGGGAGGGAGGGAGTCCTCTATGGAGTCATGATGGAAGGAGTCCTCAGTGGAGTCATGATGGATGGAGGGAGTCCTCAGTGGAAAACTAAAGTAAGATAGACCTCTCCTCCTCCATCTCTTTGGTCTTCCTCTAAAGTCACCGTCTAGAGTCGTTCTGTCTATCGCTAGCCCCTAGGGAATGTTGGGAAGTAGGTCACAGAGAAAGGATTTGGAGGAACAGGAAAGTCCTTCAAATCCTCACAAAAAAACACCTTTGAATTGTCTGTCGTAGGGGCAAACATGTTAACCAGTTCTGCTCTTTAAATTAAAATGAGTGAAAAGCGGAGTTAACAAAGTCAAGTATCATAAATGCTACTGTAGTGTATTCCTGGATGCCGTAGTGAAGAGATTTCTCAGAGGGAGAAACTGTCTGGAACAGTAACTTTTATGAGGTGGACTAAATCATCTTGGGAAAAAGGGGGATATGAATATCGTGTCCCTAAGGAAATGACCTCGAGGCCTTCCTACGTCCGCAAACACATCTTCTGTATCAACAAACCAACAAGATCTGAAACCTGATGAGGCCTTCCTATGTCCACTAACACATCTTCTGATCCCTCTCTATGTCCACTAACACATCTTCTGATTCCTCTCTATGTCCACTAACACATCTTCTGATTCCTCTCTATCTCCACTAACACATCTTCTGATTCCTCTCTATCTCCACTAACACATCTTCTGATTCCTCTCTATGTCCACAAACACATCTTCTGATTCCTCTCTATCTCCACTAACACATCTTCTGATTCCTCTCTATGTCCACTAACACATCTTCTGATTCCTCTCTATGTCCACTAACACATCTTCTGATTCCTCTCTGTGTCCACTAACACATCTTCTGATTCCTCTCTGATTCCTCTCTATGTCCACTAACACATCTTCTGATTCCTCTCTATGTCCACTAACACATCTTCTGATTCCTCTCTATGTCCACTAACACATCTTCTGATTCCTCTCTATCTCTACTAACACATCTTCTGATTCCTCTCTATGTCCACTAACACATCTTCTGAGGCCTCTCTGTCCACTAACACGTCTTCTGAGGCCTCTCTATGTCCACTAACACATCTTCTGATTCCTCTCTATGTCCACTAACACATCTTCTGATTCCTCTCTATGTCCACTAACACATCTTCTGATTCCTCTCTATGTCCACTAACACATCTTCTGATTCCTCTCTATGTCCACTAACACATCTTCTGAGGCCTCTCTGTCCACTAACACGTCTTCTGAGGCCTCTCTATGTCCACTAACACATCTTCTGATTCCTCTCTATGTCCACTAACACATCTTCTGATTCCTCTCTATGTCCACTAACACATCTTCTGACTCCTCTCTATGTCCACTAACACATCTTCTGACTCCTCTCTATGTCCACTAACACATCTTCTGACTCCTCTCTATGTCCACTAACACATCTTCTGACTCCTCTCTATGTCCACTAACACATCTTCTGATTCCTCTCTATGTCCACTAACACATCTTCTGACTCCTCTCTGTGTCCACTAACACATCTTCTGACTCCTCTCTATGTCCACTAACACATCTTCTGATTCCTCTCTATGTCCACTAACACATCTTCTGAGGCCTCTCTATGTCCACTAACACATCTTCTGACTCCTCTCTATGTCCACTAACACATCTTCTGAGGCCTCTCTATGTCCACTAACACATCTTCTGACTCCTCTCTATGTCCACTAACACATCTTCTGAGGCCTCTCTATGTCCACTAACACATCTTCTGAGGCCTCTCTATGTCCACTAACACATCTTCTGACTCCTCTCTATGTCCACTAACACATCTTCTGACTCCTCTCTATGTCCACTAACACATCTTCTGACTCCTCTCTATGTCCACTAACACATCTTCTGATTCCTCTCTATGTCCACTAACTCCTCTCTATGTCCACTAACACATCTTCTGAGGCCTCTCTATGTCCACTAACACATCTTCTGAGGCCTCTCTATGTCCACTAACACATCTTCTGATTCCTCTCTATGTCCACTAACACATCTTCTGATTCCTCTCTATGTCCACTAACACATCTTCTGATTCCTCTCTATGTCCACTAACACATCTTCTGACTCCTCTCTATGTCCACTAACACATCTTCTGATTCCTCTCTATGTCCACTAACACATCTTCTGATTCCTCTCTATCTCCACTAACACATCTTCTGACTCCTCTCTATGTCCACTAACACATCTTCTGAGGCCTCTCTATCTCCACTAACACATCTTCTGATTCCTCTCTATGTCCACTAACACATCTTCTGATTCCTCTCTATCTCCACTAACACATCTTCTGACTCCTCTCTATGTCCACTAACACATCTTCTGAGGCCTCTATGTCCACTAACACATCTTCTGACTCCTCTCTATGTCCACTAACACATCTTCTGATTCCTCTCTATCTCCACTAACACATCTTCTGACTCCTCTCTATGTCCACTAACACATCTTCTGATTCCTCTCTATGTCCACTAACACATCTTCTGATTCCTCTCTATGTCCACTAACACATCTTCTGACTCCTCTCTATGTCCACTAACACATCTTCTGATTCCTCTCTATGTCCACTAACACATCTTCTGAGGCCTTTGATTTCTAAACGAAGCATGTATTACATTTACACAATAAATCCCAATTCTACTAATTATCCTCATCACGTTCTCCGATCCATTGGCTGAAAACCACATTACTAATGTGGAGCATTTAAAGGAACATGTGGTTCTCTAACACAGAGACAATTAGCCTGGGGCTGCTGTGTGGACATGGGGCTGCTGTGTGGACATAGGGCTGCTGTGTGGACATGAGGCTGCTGTGTGGACAGGCTGCTGTGTGGACATGAGGCTGCTGTGTGGACATGGGGCTGCTGTGTGGACATGAGGCTGCTGTGTGGACATGAGGCTGCTGTGTGGACATGGGGCTGCTGTGTGGACATGAGGCTGCTGTGTGGACAGAGGCTGCTGTGTGGACAGAGGCTGCTGTGTGGACATAGGGCTGCTGTGTGGACATGAGGCTGCTGTGTGGACAGGCTGCTGTGTGGACATGAGGCTGCTGTGTGGACATGAGGCTGCTGTGTGGACATGAGGCTGCTGTGTGGACATGGGGCTGCTGTGTGGACATGAGGCTGCTGTGTGGACATGAGGCTGCTGTGTGGACACGGGGCTGCTGTGTGGACACGAGGCTGCTGCGTGGACACGAGGCTGCTGCGTGGACACGAGGCTGCTGCGTGGACACGAGGCTGCTGCGTGGACACGAGGCTGCTGCGTGGACACGAGGCTGCTGCGTGGACATGAGGCTGCTGCGTGGACATGAGGCTGCTGCGTGGACATGGGGCTGCTGCGTGGACACGGGGCTGCTGCGTGGACACGGGGCTGCTGCGTGGACACGAGGCTGCTGCGTGGACACGAGGCTGCTGCGTGGACACGGGGCTGCTGCGTGGACACGGGGCTGCTGTGTGGACACGGGGCTGCTGCGTGGACACGAGGCTGCTGCGTGGACACGAGGCTGCTGCGTGGACACGAGGCTGCTGTGTGGACACGGGGCTGCTGCGTGGACACGGGGCTGCTGCGTGGACATGAGGCTGCTGCGTGGACACAGGCTGCTGCAACCACAATGCACTTTGGACACAGACACAACCCCGAGCCCTTCCTGCTGCTGGTGATAATCACCACCAGCTGAGAAACAGTCTTTATGTTGCCCCAGCCCGGCCTACTGTTCAGTTTCAGAAGTGGATTCTCAGCTACTTAGTTCAACCCCACATGTGGTCTTCGTTCCAGGGGCCAGGTCAATAGTAGTGCACTATGTAGGGAAAGGGGTTCCATTTGGGACACATTAACAACATGCCACAGGCTGAGGCCCACTTGGTCAGCCTGAGATGGGTTCGTTCAGAGGGGGCTGCTGTGGTGGGGGCTGCTGTGGTGGGGTGGGGGGGTCAATTAGCTGCTGGGTGTGGTGGGGGGTCAATTAGCTGCTGGGTGTGGTGGGGGTGGGGGGTGGGCTGCTGTGGTGGGGTCAATTAGCTGCTGGGTGTGGTGGGGTGGGGGTGGGGGGTCAATTAGCTGCTGGGTGTGGTGGGGTGGGGGTGTCAATTAGCTGCTGGGTGTGGTGGGGTGGGGTGGGGGGGTCAATTAGCTGCTGGGTGTGGTGGGGTGGGGGTGGGGGTGGGCTGCTGTGGTGGGGTGGGGGTGGGGGTGGGCTGCTGTGGTGGGGTGGGGGTCAATTAGCTGCTGGGTGTGGTGGTGGTGGGGTAGGAGCTGCTGGCTGTGGTGGGGTGGGGGTGGGGGGTCAATTAGCTGCTGGGTGTGGTGGGGTGGGGGTGGGCTGCGGTGGTGGGGTGGGGGTGGGGGGGTCAATTAGCTGCTGGGTGTGGTGGTGGTGGGGGTAGGAGCTGCTGGCTGTGGTGGGGTGGGGGGTCAATTAGCTGCTGGGTGTGGTGGGGTGGGGGTAGGAGCTGCTGGCTGTGGTGGGGTGGGGTGGGGTGGGGGGTCAATTAGCTGCTGGGTGTGGTGGGGTGGGGGTAGGAGCTGCTGGCTGTGGTGGGGTGGGGTCAATTAGCTGCTGGGTGTGGTGGTGGTGGGGGTAGGAGCTGCTGGCTGTGGTGGGGTGGGGGTCAATTAGCCGCTGGGTGTGGTGGTGGTGGGGGTAGGAGCTGCTGGCTGTGGTGGGGTGGGGGGGGTCAATTAGCTGCTGGGTGTGGTGGTGGTGGGGGTAGGAGCTGCTGGCTGTGGTGGGGGTGGGGGGGTCAATTAGCTGCTGGGTGTGGTGGTGGTGGGGTAGGAGCTGCTGGCTGTGGTGGGGTGGGGTCAATTAGCCGCTGGGTGTGGTGGTGGTGGGGGTAGGAGCTGCTGGCTGTGGTGGGGTGGGGGGGGTCAATTAGCTGCTGGGTGTGGTGGTGGTGGGGTAGGAGCTGCTGGCTGTGGTGGGGGTGGGGGGGGTCAATTAGCTGCTGGGTGTGGTGGTGGTGGGGGTAGGAGCTGCTGGCTGTGGTGGGGGTGGGGGGTCAATTAGCTGCTGGGTGTGGTGGTGGTGGGGGTAGGAGCTGCTGGCTGTGGTGGGGTGGGGGTCAATTAGCCGCTGGGTGTGGTGGTGGTGGGGGTAGGAGCTGCTGGCTGTGGTGGGGTGGGGGGGGTCAATTAGCTGCTGGGTGTGGTGGTGGTGGGGGTAGGAGCTGCTGGCTGTGGTGGGGGTGGGGGGGGTCAATTAGCTGCTGGGTGTGGTGGTGGTGGGGGTAGGAGCTGCTGGCTGTGGTGGGGGTGGGGGGTCAATTAGCTTCTGGGTGTGGTGGTGGTGGGGGTAGGAGCTGCTGGCTGTGGTGGGGGTGGGGGTCAATTAGCTGCTGGGTGTGGTGGGGGTAGGAGCTGCTGGCTGTGGTGGGGTGGGGGTGGGGGGTCAATTAGCTTCTGGGTGTGGTGGTGGTGGGGTAGGAGCTGCTGGCTGTGGTGGGGTGGGGGTCAATTAGCCGCTG
The DNA here is from genome assembly GCF_034236695.1 of Oncorhynchus nerka. Lineage (NCBI taxonomy): Eukaryota > Metazoa > Chordata > Actinopteri > Salmoniformes > Salmonidae > Oncorhynchus > Oncorhynchus nerka. The sequence goes on from NW_027040171.1 coordinate 21,090, forward strand.
GGTGTGGTGGGGTGGGGGTAGGAGCTGCTGGCTGTGGTGGGGTGGGGTAGGAGCTGCTGGCTGTGGTGGGGGTCAATTAGCTGCTGGGTGTGGTGGTGGTGGGGGTAGGAGCTGCTGGCTGTGGTGGGGTGGGGGTCAATTAGCTGCTGGGTGTGGTGGTGGTGGGGTAGGAGCTGCTGGCTGTGGTGGGGTGAGGGTCAATTAGCTGCTGGGTGTGGTGGTGGTGGGGTCAATTAGCTGCTGGGTGTGGTGGTGGTGGGGGTAGGAGCTGCTGGCTGTGGTGGGGTGGGGTCAATTAGCTGCTGGGTGTGGTGGTGGTGGGGGTAGGAGCTGCTGGCTGTGGTGGGTTGAGGGTCAATTAGCTGCTGGGTGTGGTGGTGGTGGGGGTAGGAGCTGCTGGCTGTGGTGGGGTGGGGTCAATTAGCTGCTGGGTGTGGTGGTGGTGGGGGTAGGAGCTGCTGGCTGTGGTGGGGTGGGGGGTCAATTAGCCGCTGGGTGTGGTGGTGGTGGGGGTAGGAGCTGCTGGCTGTGGTGGGGTGGGGGTCAATTAGCCGCTGGGTGTGGTGGTGGTGGGGGTAGGAGCTGCTGGCTGTGGTGGTGGTGGGGGTAGGAGCTGCTGGCTGTGGTGGGGTGGGGGGGGGTCAATTAGCCGCTGGGTGTGGTGGTGGTGGGGGTAGGAGCTGCTGTCTGGTGGGGTGGGGGTAGGAGCTGCTGTCTGTGGTGGGGTGGGGGGTCAATTAGCTGCTGGGTGTGGTGGTGGTGGGGGTCAATTAGCTGCTGGGTGTGGTGGTGGTGGGGGTAGGAGCTGCTGGCTGTGGTGGGGGTAGGAGCTGCTGGCTGTGGTGGGGGGTCAATTAGCTGCTGGGTGTGGTGGTGGTGGGGTCAATTAGCTGCTGGGTGTGGTGGTGGTGGGGGTCAATTAGCTGCTGGGTGTGGTGGTGGTGGGGGTAGGAGCTGCTGGCTGTGGTGGTGGTGGGGGTAGGAGCTGCTGGCTGTGGGGGGGGGGTCAATTAGCTGCTGGGTGTGGTGGTGGTGGGGGTCAATTAGCTGCTGGGTGTGGTGGTGGTGGGGGTAGGAGCTGCTGGCTGTGGTGGTGGTGGGGGTAGGAGCTGCTGGCTGTGGTGGTGGTGGGGGTAGGAGCTGCTGGCTGTGGTGGGGTGAGGGTCAATTAGCTGCTGGGTGTGGTGGTGGTGGGGGTAGGAGCTGCTGGCTGTGGTGGTGGTGGGGGTCAATTAGCTGCTGGGTGTGGTGGGGGTAGGAGCTGCTGGCTGTGGTGGGGTGGGGGTCAATTAGCTGCTGGGTGTGGTGGTGGTGGGGGTAGGAGCTGCTGGGTGTGGTGGTGGTGGGGGTAGGAGCTGCTGGCTGTGGTGGGGTGGGGGGGGTCAATTAGCTGCTGGGTGTGGTGGTGGTGGGGGTAGGAGCTGCTGGCTGTGGTGGGGTGGGGGGTCAATTAGCTGCTGGGTGTGGTGGTGGTGGGGGTAGGAGCTGCTGGCTGTGGTGGGGGTGGGGGGTCAATTAGCTTCTGGGTGTGGTGGTGGTGGGGGTAGGAGCTGCTGGCTGTGGTGGGGGTGGGGGGTCAATTAGCTGCTGGGTGTGGTGGGGGTAGGAGCTGCTGGCTGTGGTGGGGTGGGGGTGGGGGTCAATTAGCTTCTGGGTGTGGTGGTGGTGGGGGTAGGAGCTGCTGGCTGTGGTGGGGTGGGGGTCAATTAGCCGCTGGGTGTGGTGGGGTGGGGGTAGGAGCTGCTGGCTGTGGTGGGGTGGGGGTAGGAGCTGCTGGCTGTGGTGGGGGTCAATTAGCTGCTGGGTGTGGTGGTGGTGGGGGTAGGAGCTGCTGGCTGTGGTGGGGTGGGGGTCAATTAGCTGCTGGGTGTGGTGGTGGTGGGGGTAGGAGCTGCTGGCTGTGGTGGGGTGAGGGTCAATTAGCTGCTGGGTGTGGTGGTGGTGGGGTCAATTAGCTGCTGGGTGTGGTGGTGGTGGGGGTAGGAGCTGCTGGCTGTGGTGGGGTGGGGGTCAATTAGCTGCTGGGTGTGGTGGTGGTGGGGTAGGAGCTGCTGGCTGTGGTGGGTTGAGGGTCAATTAGCTGCTGGGTGTGGTGGTGGTGGGGGTAGGAGCTGCTGGCTGTGGTGGGGTGGGGTCAATTAGCTGCTGGGTGTGGTGGTGGTGGGGGTAGGAGCTGCTGGCTGTGGTGGGGTGGGGGGTCAATTAGCCGCTGGGTGTGGTGGTGGTGGGGGTAGGAGCTGCTGGCTGTGGTGGGGTGGGGGGTCAATTAGCCGCTGGGTGTGGTGGTGGTGGGGGTAGGAGCTGCTGGCTGTGGTGGTGGTGGGGTAGGAGCTGCTGGCTGTGGTGGGGTGGGGGGTCAATTAGCCGCTGGGTGTGGTGGTGGGGGGTAGGAGCTGCTGTCTGGTGGGGTGGGGGTAGGAGCTGCTGTCTGTGGTGGGGTGGGGGGGTCAATTAGCTGCTGGGTGTGGTGGTGGTGGGGGTCAATTAGCTGCTGGGTGTGGTGGTGGTGGGGGTAGGAGCTGCTGGCTGTGGTGGGGGTAGGAGCTGCTGGCTGTGGTGGGGGGTCAATTAGCTGCTGGGTGTGGTGGTGGTGGGGTCAATTAGCTGCTGGGTGTGGTGGTGGTGGGGGTCAATTAGCTGCTGGGTGTGGTGGTGGTGGGGTAGGAGCTGCTGGCTGTGGTGGTGGTGGGGGTAGGAGCTGCTGGCTGTGGTGGGGGGGGTCAATTAGCTGCTGGGTGTGGTGGTGGTGGGGGTCAATTAGCTGCTGGGTGTGGTGGTGGTGGGGGTAGGAGCTGCTGGCTGTGGTGGTGGTGGGGGTAGGAGCTGCTGGCTGTGGTGGTGGTGGGGGTAGGAGCTGCTGGCTGTGGTGGGGTGAGGGTCAATTAGCTGCTGGGTGTGGTGGTGGTGGGGGTAGGAGCTGCTGGCTGTGGTGGTGGGGGGGTCAATTAGCTGCTGGGTGTGGTGGGGGTAGGAGCTGCTGGCTGTGGTGGGGTGGGGGGGTCAATTAGCTGCTGGGTGTGGTGGTGGTGGGGGTAGGAGCTGCTGGGTGTGGTGGTGGTGGGGGTAGGAGCTGCTGGCTGTGGTGGGGTGGGGGGGGTCAATTAGCTGCTGGGTGTGGTGGTGGTGGGGGTAGGAGCTGGGATTTCACAGGGCAAATCAGCAAACAGTCCAGGGTTCTGCAGGGCCAGCCAACCACGGTCCGGCAACCACAGCCCCGCCAACCACGGTCCGCCAACCACAGCCCCGCCAACCACGGTCCGCCAACCACAGCCCCAGCACCGATCAGGGGGACCACAGGCCTGACCCAGCAGGGGAAGGCAGTACCAGCTCCCTGCGCTGGGCTGGTCAGACCTGGGGCTGCCCTCCTCAAGGTGCCTCCTCAGAGTTTTATCTCCCTGGGTAAACTAACCAACAGCATGGAAAGACAAACACTGTAGCCATGTTGTCTGGAGGTCAAGGTAAGTTGGTTCACCTAACAACGGAGCTGTCTGTAACGGTCCCCTGACGGAGCTGTCTGTAACGGTCCCCTGACTGAGCTGTCTGTAACGGAGCTGTCTGTACCGGTCCCCTGACGGAGCTGTCTGTACCGGTCCCCTGACGGAGCTGTCTGTACCGGTCCCCTAACGGAGCTGTCTGTAACGGTCCCCTAACGGAGCTGTCTGTAACGGTCCCCTAACGGAGCTGTCTGTACCGGTCCCAAGACGGAGCTGGCTGTACCGGTCCCCTGACGGAGCTGGCTGTACCGGTCCCCTGACGGAGCTGGCTGTACCGGTCCCCTGACGGAGCTGTCTGTAACGGTCCCCTGACGGAGCTGTCTGTAACGGTCCCCTGACGGAGCTGTCTGTAACGGAGCTGTCTGTAACGGAGCTGTCTGTAACGGAGCTGTCTGTAACGGTCCCCTGACGGAGCCGCCTGTAACGGAGCTGTCTGTAACGGAGCTGTCTGTAACGGAGCTGTCTGTAACGGTCCCCTGACTGAGCTGTCTGTAACAGAGCTGTCTATAACGGTCCCCTAACGGAGCTGTCTGTAACGGTCCCCTAACGGAGCTGTCTGTAACGGAGCTGTCTGTAACGGAGCTGTCTGTAACGGAGCTGTCTGTAACGGAGCTGTCTGTAACGGAGCTGTCTGTAACGGTCCCCTGACGGAGCTGTCTGTAACGGTCCCCTGACGGAGCTGTCTGTAACGGTCCCCTGACGGAGCTGTCTGTAACGGTCCCCTAACGGTGCTGTCTGTAACGGTCCCCTGACGGAGCTGTCTGTAACGGTCCCCTGACGGAGCTGTCTGTAACGGAGCTGTCTGTAACGGAGCTGTATGTAACGGAGCTGTCTGTAACGGTCCCCTAACGGAGCTGTCTGTAACGGTCCCCTGACGGAGCTGTCTGTAACGGAGCTGTCTGTAACGGTCCCCTGGCGGAGCTGTCTGTAACGGTCCCCTGACTGAGCTGTCTGTAACGGAGCTGTCTGTAACGGTCCCCTGGCGGAGCTGTCTGTAACGGTCCCCTGGCGGAGCTGTCTGTAACGGTCCCCTGGCGGAGCTGTCTGTAACGGTCCCCTGGCGGAGCTGTCTGTAACGGTCCCCTGACGGAGCTGTCTGTAACGGTCCCCTGACGGAGCTGTCTGTAACGGTCCCCTGACGGAGCTGTCTGTAACGGTCCCCTGACGGAGCTGTCTGTACCGGTCCCCTGACGGAGCTGTCTGTAACGGTCCCCTGACGGAGCTGTATGTAACGGTCCCCTAACGGAGCTGTCTGTAACGGAGCCGTCTGTAACGGAGCCGTCTGTAACGGAGCCGTCTGTAACGGAGCCGTCTGTAACGGAGCCGTCTGTAACGGAGCCGTCTGTAACGGTCCCCTGACGGAGCCGTCTGTAACGGTCCCCTGACGGAGCTGTCTGTAACGGAGCTGTCTGTAACGGAGCTGTATGTAACGGAGCTGTCTGTAACGGTCCCCTAACGGAGCTGTCTGTAACGGTCCCCTGACGGAGCTGTCTGTAACGGAGCTGTCTGTAACGGTCCCCTGGCGGAGCCGTCTGTAACAGAGCCGTCTGTAACGGAGCCGTCTGTAACGGAGCCGTCTGTAACGGTCCCCTAACGGAGCCGTCTGTAACAGAGCCGTCTGTAACGGAGCCGTCTGTAACGGTCCCCTGACTGAGCTGTCTGTAACGGTCCCCTGACGGAGCCGTCTGTAACGGAGCCGTCTGTAACGGAGCCGTCTGTAACGGTGTCCTGACGGAGCCGTCTGTAACGGTCCCCTGACGGAGCCGTCTGTAACGGAGCCGTCTGTAACGGAGCCGTCTGTAACGGAGCCGTCTGTAACGGAGCCGTCTGTAACGGAGCCGTCTGTAACGGAGCCGTCTGTAACGGAGCCGTCTGTAACGGAGCCGTCTGTAACGGTCCCCTGACTGAGCCGTCTGTAACGGTCCCCTGACGGAGCCGTCTGTAACGGAGCCGTCTGTGACGGAGCCGTCTGTGACGGAGCCGTCTGTGACGGAGCCGTCTGTAACGGAGCCGTCTGTGACGGAGCCGTCTGTAACGGTCCCCTGACTGAGCTGTCTGTAACGGAGCTGTCTGTAGCGGTCCCCTGACGGAGCTGTCTGTAACGGTCCCCTGACGGAGCTGTCTGTAACGGTCCCCTGACGGAGCTGCCTGTAACGGTCCCCTGACGGAGCTGTCTGTAACGGAGCTGTCTGTAACGGAGCTGTCTGTAACGGAGCTGTCTGTAACGGAGCTGTCTGTAACGGAGCTGTCTGTAACGGAGCTGTCTGTAACGGAGCTGTCTGTAACGGTCCCCTGACGGAGCTGTCTGTAACGGAGCCGTCTGTAACGGAGCCGTCTGTAACGGAGCCGTCTGTAACGGAGCCGTCTGTAACGGTCCCCTAACGGAGCTGTCTGTAACGGAGCCGTCTGTAACGGAGCCGTCTGTAACGGAGCCGTCTGTAACGGAGCCGTCTGTAACGGTCCCCTGACTGAGCTGTCTGTAACGGTCCCCTGACGGAGCCGTCTGTAACGGAGCCGTCTGTAACGGAGCCGTCTGTAACGGAGCCGTCTGTAACGGAGCCGTCTGTAACGGTCCCCTGACGGAGCTGTCTGTAACGGTCCCCTGACGGAGCTGTCTGTAACGGAGCCGTCTGTAACGGAGCCGTCTGTAACGGAGCCGTCTGTAACGGAGCCGTCTGTAACGGAGCCGTCTGTAACGGAGCCGTCTGTAACGGTCCCCTAACGGAGCCGTCTGTAACGGAGCCGTCTGTAACGGAGCCGTCTGTAACGGAGCCGTCTGTAACGGAGCCGTCTGTAACGGAGCCGTCTGTAACGGAGCCGTCTGTAACGGAGCCGTCTGTAACGGTCCCCTGACTGAGCTGTCTGTAACGGTCCCCTGACGGAGCTGTCTGTAACGGAGCCGTCTGTAACGGAGCCGTCTGTAACGGAGCCGTCTGTAACGGAGCCGTCTGTAACGGAGCCGTCTGTAACGGAGCCGTCTGTAACGGTCCCCTGACGGAGCCGTCTGTAACGGTCCCCTGACGGAGCCGTCTGTAACGGAGCCGTCTGTAACGGAGCCGTCTGTAACGGAGCCGTCTGTAACGGAGCCGTCTGTAACGGAGCCGTCTGTAACGGTCCCCTAACGGAGCCGTCTGTAACGGAGCCGTCTGTAACGGAGCCGTCTGTAACGGAGCCGTCTGTAACGGTCCCCTGACGGAGCTGTCTGTAACGGAGCCGTCTGTAACGGAGCCGTCTGTGAAGGAGCCGTCTGTAACGGAGCCGTCTGTAACGGAGCCGTCTGTGACGGAGCCGTCTGTGACGGTCCCCTGACGGAGCCGTCTGTAACGGTCCCCTGACGGAGCCGTCTGTAACGGTCCCCTGACGGAGCCGTCTGTAACGGTCCCCTGACGGAGCCGTCTGTAACGGAGCCGTCTGTAACGGAGCCGTCTGTAACGGAGCCGTCTGTAACGGTCCCCTGACGGAGCTGTCTGTAACGGAGCTGTCTGTAACGGTCCCCTGATGGAGCTGTCTGTAACGGTCCCCTGACGGAGCTGTCTGTAACGGTCCCCTGACGGAGCTGTCTGTAACGGAGCTGTCTGTAACGGAGCTGTCTGTAACGGAGCTGTCTGTAACAGAGCTGTCTGTAACGGTCCCCTGACGGAGCCGTCTGTAACGGAGCCGTCTGTAACGGAGCCGTCTGTAACGGAGCCGTCTGTAACGGAGCCGTCTGTAACGGAGCCGTCTGTAACGGTCCCCTGACGGAGCTGTCTGTAACGGAGCTGTCTGTAACGGTCCCCTGACGGAGCTGTCTGTAACGGTCCCCTGACGGAGCTGTCTGTAACGGTCCCCTGACGGAGCTGTCTGTAACGGTCCCCTGACGGAGCTGTCTGTAACGGAGCTGTCTGTAACGGAGCTGTCTGTAACGGAGCTGTCTGTAACAGAGCTGTCTGTAACGGTCCCCTGACGGAGCTGTCTGTAACAGAGCTGTCTGTAACGGTCCCCTGACGGAGCCGTCTGTAACGGTCCCCTGACGGAGCTGTCTGTAACAGAGCCGTCTGTAACGGTCCCCTGACGGAGCTGTCTGTAACAGAGCTGTCTGTAACGGTCCCATGACGGAGCCGTCTGTAACGGTCCCCTGACGGAGCCGTCTGTAACGGTCCCCTGACGGAGCCGTCTGTAACGGTCCCCTGACGGAGCCGTCTGTAACGGTCCCCTGACGGAGCCGTCTGTAACGGTCCCCTGACGGAGCCGTCTGTAACGGTCCCCTGACGGAGCTGTCTGTAACGGTCCCCTAACGGAGCAGTCTGGAGCTGCGACTTTGTGAGAAATCACTAAGCGGATCACAGACCCCTTTTCCACACACACGCACATTTTTAGTTGGCACACACACACACATACACATTCATAGTACTGAGCAATACACAAAGCACTGTGCAAGCCTTCTAGACTTCTGAGGTCAACTAGCCATCCCTTCTCACTCTTGTTAAATGTTGAATATGTGTAATTTAGTGTCAATAGTAGGAGAGAGGGGGTGGGTAAGTTGAACCAGTTTTAACATTCAGCACTCTCTTCTGCCTTGCTATGTTGTTGTCTTCGGTCTGTACACATTCAATTGTAATTAATTATTTAACTAAATATTTCCAGCACCTTTTAAAAACCTAAGTCTATCTTTAGTTCTCAAACACAATCACAATCTAGGCCCTGTTGATACCTCATATCTCAGCGATAATGCTTTGCATTACCCCTTGGAAAAAAAAACACTTACATTTGCTCAACTTGACATTGGCTCAACTTACCCCAAGGAAAACATTTACACTATATTAGCCTACACAGCTACAAGGATACACTTTAATATTAGATTTAGGACCTCATATTGAAGCTAATAGAGGCCCCAACTGATGTTTATAACAACGTTAAAATGATCTACTTTGGTTTAGATACAAGCGTAATGAAACCTCTAACACCATAAATTCATTTTAACTTGGTGAAAATCTGTTGTTTTTCCATGTGGTTTCATCCTTCGCAGACTCCATTGAACTGATGACCTCTTCCTACATATTAGGTCACATGATTCATTTTGTGTACGGTTTCCTAGAAACAAGGGTGGTTCAAACTCCACCCACTCTCCCCTACTGCCACACTATTGGTTTAATGAATAATGTTGTGTGAATTGTGATGAGGGCAAAGTTCTCTCATTTCAGTGATGTAAATAAATTAGTCACTAGATTTTAATTTTACCTTTATTTAACCAGGCAAGTCAGTTAAGAACACATTCTTATTTTCAATGACGGCCTGGGAACAGTGCCTGTTCAGGGGGCAGAACGACAGATTTGTACCTTGTCAGCTCGGGGGTTTGAACTCGCAACCTTCCGGTTACTAGTCCAACGCTCTAACCACTAGGCTACCCTGCCGCCCCAGATAAGTCATCTTTAATGGGTACTAGACTTCCTATTCTTACAGACAAGATGTCAACTGACCTGACACTTCCTATCCTTACAGACAAGATGTCAACTGACCTGACACTTCCTATCCTTAGAGACAGAACCACACTGAGAATAGAGTACCAATGTCCTCCTTATCTCAATCATCCTCACTTAGACAAGCTCTGGGCACAGTTTACTGTAAATGGTACAGACATATAAGGTAAGAGGTTAACATAATCTCTGGCGTTGATATGATCACAGCTGATCATATCAACGCCAGAGATTATGTTAACCTCTTACCTTATATGTCTGTACCATTTACAGTAAACTGTGCCCAGAGCTTGTCTAAGTGAGGATGATTGAGATAAGGAGGACATTGGTACTCTATTCTCAGTGTGGTTCTGTCTCTAAGGATAGGAAGTGTCAGGTCAGTTGACATCTTGTCTGTAAGGATAGGAAGTGTCAGGTCAGTTGACATCTTGTCTGTAAGAATAGGAAGTGTCAGGTCAGTTGACATCTTGTCTGCAAGGATAGGAAGTGTCAGGTCAGTTGACATCTTGTCTGTAAGGATAGGAAGTGTCAGGTCAGTTGACATCTTGTCTGTAAGGATAGGAAGTGTCAGGTCAGTTGACATCTTGTCTGTAAGTTTAGGAAGTGTCAGGTCAGTTGACATCTTGTCTGTAAGGATAGGAAGTGTCAGGTCAGTTGACATCTTGTCTGTAAGGATAGGAAGTGTCAGGTCAGTTGACATCTTGTCTGTAAGGATAGGAAGTGTCAGGTCAGTTTTACCTCTTGTTTCAGGTGTCCAAAGCGTCCTCTCTCTCTCTCTCTCTGTGTCCCGGTCTGTCTCTGCGTTAGGGTTAGGTAAGTATTCCAGTAGAGACAGAGGTCAGGGGTTGAGGTGGTCTATTCGTTGGTCACTCATTGGTTGGCTCCTCTGTTTTGGTGGTCAGTTTGAAGGTTTTTCAGCTCTTCTGTCAGATCATGGTTTCTATGCTGAGCTTTTTTTTGGTGGTTTGTTCGCTGGTCTCTACCCTGGCCAGTCCGCGACTCTCTTCGGGGTCCTGGTGAGGTAGCTGTATGGATGCCCATGGACAGCCTGAGTTCCTGTGGTTAGGGTCTCTCTCTCTCTGTGTCTCTGTGTTCTGGCTCCTCTCCATCTCCCGCATGTGGATATTATCACCCAGCAGACTTTCTATTGGCTTTCATCACGAAACAAGTCTCGCCCTCTCCCTCCCTAACTCTCTCTCTCTGTAGACTGCCCCTCCCTGTTTCTCCCCTTCTCACCCTCATTGCATTGTTAATTCAATCCAACCAGCCCCGTCGACAAAGCGCGCGCGCACACACACACACACACACACACACACACACACACACACACACACACACTGCAACACTTTCCCAGTGTCTCCTGATGTGGTTGGCCCCCTGCTTGCTACCCGGCAGGGAGGAAGAGAGGTAGAGGAAGAATGAAAGAGAGAGAGAGAGAACAAGACCAAGAGGAGGTAGAGAAAGAATGAAAGAGAGAGAGAGAGAACAAGACCAAGAGGGAGAGGTAGAGAAAGAATGAAAGAGAGACAGAGAACAAGACCAAGAGGGAGAGTGGGAGAAAGAATGAAAGAGAGAGAGAGAACAAGACCAAGAGGGAGAGGTAGAGAAAGAATGAAAGAGAGAGAGAGAAAAAGACCAAGAGGGAGAGTGGGAGAAAGAATGAAAGAGAGAGAGAGAACAAGACCAAGACCAAGAGGGAGAGTGGGAGAAAGAAAGAATGAGAGAGAGAGAGAGAGAGAGAGAGAACAAGACCAAGAGGGAGAGGTAGAGAAAGAATGAAAGAGAGAGAGGGAGATCAAGACCAAGAGGGAGAGGTAGAGAAAGAATGAGAGAGAGAGAACAAGACCAAGAGGGAGAGGTAGAGAAAGAAGGAAAGAGAGAGAGAGAACAAGACCAAGAGGGAGAGGTAGAGAAAGAAGGAAAGAGAGAGAGAGAACAAGACCAAGAGGAAGAGGAAGAGGTAGAGAAAGAAGGAAAGAGAGAGAACAAGACCAAGAGGGAGAGGTAGAGAAAGAAGGAAAGAGAGAGAGAGAACAAGACCAAGAGGAAGAGGTAGAGAAAGAATGAAAGAGAGAGAGTGAGAACAAGACCAAGAAGGAGTTACAGCAGGGACTTATTATAACACCACAGATGGAGTTTAAACACTTAAAACAGCCTTTTTATTGAACACTTTAAGGTCTCTAAGTGTCTGAAGGTTTAAGTACGGCTCAGTGGGATGAAAGCCATTTTGACACGTGAAATACCACTACTGGAGTGATCTGGACGTTATGTCTCCAACCAGACAACTCCAACCATGCTGTATGTTCTTCAACAACAGTCAAGGTGAAATACCACTACTGGAGTGATCTGGACGTCATGTCTCCAACCAGACAACTCCAACCATGCTGTATGTTCTTCAACAACAGTCAAGGTGAAATACCACTACTGGAGTGATCTGGAGGTCATGTCTCCAACCAGACAACTCCAACCATGCTGTATGTTCTTCAACAACAGTCAAGGTGAAATACCACTACTGGAGTGATCTGGACGTCATGTCTCCAACCAGACAACTCCAACCATGCTGTATGTTCTTCAACAACAGTCAAGGTGAAATACCACTACTGGAGTGATCTGGAGGTCATGTCTCCAACCAGACAACTCCAACCATGCTGTATGTTCTTCAACAACAGTCAAGGTGAAATACCACTACTGGAGTGATCTGGACGTCATGTCTCCAACCAGACAACTCCAACCATGCTGTATGTTCTTCAACAACAACAGTCAAGGTGAAATACCACTACTGGAGTGATCTGGACGTGATTTACATTTACATTACATTTAAGTCATTTAGCAGACGCTCTTATCCAGAGCGACTTACAAATTGGTGCTTTCACCTTATGACATCCAGTGGAACAGCCACTTTACAATAGTGCATCTAAATCTTTTAAGGGGGGTGAGAAGGATTACTTTATCCTATCCTAGGTATTCCTTAAAGAGGTGGGGTTTCAGGTGTCTCCGGAAGGTGGTGATTGACTCCGCTGTCCTGGCGTCGTGGGGAGTTTGTTCCACCATTGGGGGCCAGAGCAGCGAACAGTTTTGACTGGGCTGAGCGGGAACTGGACTTCCTCAGTGGTAGGGAGGCGAGCAGGCCAGAGGTGGATGAACGCAGTGCCCTTGTTTGGGTGTAGGGCCTGATCAGAGCCTGGAGGTACTGAGGTGCCGTTCCCAACCAGACATGTCTCCAACCAGACAACTCCAACCATGCTGTATGTTCTTCAACAGTCAGTCAAGGTGATGGAGTTGTGTTGCTCCTTGGGTAATAGTAAGAGAACACAGCAGTGTTCTTTCACAGTACTGTCCATAGTAGTCTACACGTCACCAGCAATTAACAATACCCATGGGTCATACACTTACTGTTTAATTAACAACACCCATGGGTCATACACTTACTGTTTAATTAACAACACCCATGGGTCATACACTTACTGTTTAATTAACAACACCCATGGGGTCATACACTTACTGTTTAATTAACAACACCCATGGGTCATACACTTACTGTTTAATTAACAACACCCATGGGTCATACACTTACTGTTTAATTAACAACATGGGATCATACACTTATGGGATCATACACTTACTGTTTAATTAACAACACCCATGGGGTCATACACTTACTGTTTAATTAACAACACCCATGGGTCATACACTTACTGTTTAATTAACAACACCCATGGGTCATACACTTACTGTTTAATTAACAACACCCATGGGGTCATACACTTACTGTTTAATTAACAACACCCATGGGTCATACACTTACTGTTTAATTAACAACACCCATGGGTCATACACTTACTGTTTAATTAACAACACCCATGGGTCATACACTTACTGTTTAATTAACAACACCCATGGGTCATACACTTACTGTTTAATTAACAACACTGTTTAATTAACAACACCCATGGGTCATACACTTACTGTTTAATTAACAACACCCATGGGTCATACACTTACTGTTTAATTAACAACACCCATGGGGTCATACACTTACTGTTTAATTAACAACACCCATGGGGTCATACACTTACTGTTTAATTAACAACACCCATGGATCATACACTTACTGTTTAATTAACAACACCCATGGGTCATACACTTACTGTTTAATTAACAACACCCATGGGTCATACACTTACTGTTTAATTAACAACACCCATGGGGTCATACACTTACTGTTTAATGTTTATAATCAATTAAACAAGATCAGTATCGTTATCATGCATTCAAATAATGAGATGGATTGTCAAAGCTCTGTGTAGTTGAACTACAGTGACTCTACAGTGGCAGAACGAAATAGTGTCTGGTGCCATCTAGTGGCCATAGATGGAATTTCCCTCCTAATATTCCTTAATACCGGCCTGCAGCTCAGGGGTGTCAAACTCATTTCCCCCCTGGGCCGCATTCGGTCTTCACCAAGGTCAAATACAATTAGATTATTTTACCTCAAAATTGGTATGAAATGGTCATTTTATCCTTTTATTTATTACAAGTAAAACTAAATGAAAAACTAAGTTCCTGCTCTTCAACCGATCGCAACAACAACATCACTACTCTGGACGGCTCTGACTTAGAATACGTGGACAACTACAAATACCTAGGTGTCTGGTTAGACTGTAAACTCTCCTTCTGGTGTAACCTCTATTGGTGTGACCTCTAACCTCGGTGTGGCCTCTAACCTCGGTGTGGCCTCTAACCTCTTGGTGTAACCTCTCGGTGTACCCTCTAACCTCTTGGTGTAACTTCTCGGTGTACCCTCGAACCTCTTGGTGTAACTTCTCGGTGTACCCTCTAACCTCTTGGTGTAACCTCTTAGTGTACCCTCTAACCTCTTGGTGTAACTTCTTGGTCTACCCTCTAACCTCTTGGTGTAACCTCTCGGTGTACCCTCTAACCTCTCGGTGTACCCTCTAACCTCTCGGTGTACCCTCTAACCTCTCGGTGTAGCCTCTAACCTCTCGGTGTAGCCTCTAACCTCTCGGTGTAACCTCTAACCTCTTGGTGTAACCTCTTGGTGTAACCTCTAACCACTCGGTGTACCCTCTAACCTCTCGGTGTACCCTCTAACCTCTCGGTGTAGCCTCTAACCTCTCGGTGTACCCTCTAAC